>NC_088867.1:54363545-54383423 GCF_032884065.1 Artemia franciscana
ACTAAAACTTTTGACATAGGAAAAGAGCCTTTAAGCACATTCTTTACCATTTGCAATCATAAAATAGTCTAATATCTTCATTTTTTCAACATACGTAGCTATTACCCTCGAAAACTAAAACTTTTGAAATAGTAAAAGAGCCTTTAATCACATTCTTTACCATTTGCAATCATAAAATAGTCTAATATCTTCATTTTTTCAACATACGTAGCTATTACCCTCGAAAACTATAACTTTTGAAATAGGAAAAGAGCCTTTAATCACATTCTTTACCATGTGCAATCATAAAATTGTCTAATATGTTCATTTTTTCAACATACGTAGCTATTACCCTCGAAAACTAAAAGTTTTGAAATAGGAAAAGAGCCTTTAATCACATTCTTTACCATGTGCAATCATAAAATTGTCTAATATCTTCATTTTTTCAACATACGTAGCTATTACCCTCAAAAACTAAAACTTTTGACATAGGAAAAGAGCCTTTAATCACATTCTTTACCATGTGCAATCATAAAATTGTCTAATATCTTCATTTTTTCAACATGTGTAGCTATTACCCTCGAAAACTAAAACTTTTGAAATAGGAAAAGAGCCTTTAATCACATTCTTTACCATGTGCAATCATAAAATAGTCTAATATCTTCATTTTTAAAACATACATAGCTATTACCCTCGAAAACTAAAACTTTTGACATAGGAAAAGAGCCTTTAATCACATTCTTTACCATGTGCAATCATAAAATTGTCTAATATCTTCATTTTTTCAACATACGTAGCTATTACCCTCGAAAACTAAAACTTTTGAAATAGGAAAAGAGCCTTTAATCACATTCTTTACCTTTTAAAATCATAAAATAGTCTAATATCTTCATTTTTTCAACATACGTAGCTATTACCCTCGAAAACTAAAACTTTTGACATAGGAAAAGAGCCTTTAATCACATTCTTTACCATGTGCAATCATAGAATTGTCTAATATCTTCATTTTTCCACAGACATAGCTATTATCCTCGAAAACTAAAACTTTTGACATAGGAAAAGAGCCTTTAATCCATTCTTTACCATGTGCAATCATAAAATAGTCTAATATCTTCATTTTTCTAACATACGTAGCTATTACCCTCGAAAACTAAAACTTTTGACATAGGAAAAGAGCCTTTAATCGCATTCTTTACCATGTGCAATCATAAAATAGTCTAATATCTTCATTTTTTCAACATACTTAGCTATTACCCTCGAAAACTAAAACTTTTGAAATAGGAAAAGAGCCTTTAATCACATTCTTTACAATGTGCAATCATAAAATAGTCTAATATCTTCATTTTTTCAACATACGTAGCTATTACCCTCGAAAACTAAAACTTTTGAAATAGGAAAAGAGCCTTTAATCACATTCTTTACCATGTTCAATCATAAAATAGTCTAATATCTTCATTTTTTCAACATACGTAGCTATTACCCTCGAAAACTAAAACTTTTGACATAGGAAAAGAGCCTTTAAGCACATTCTTTACCATGTGCAATCATAACATAGTCTAAGATCTTCATTTTTCCAAAATACGTAGCTATTACCCTCGAAAACTAAAACTTTTGACATAGGAATAGAGCCTTTAATCACATTCTTTACCATGTGCAATCATAAAATAGTCTAATATCTTCATTTTTTCAACAAATGTAGCTATTATCCTCGAAAACTAAAACTTTTGAAATAGGAAAAGAGCCTTTAATCACATTCTTTACCATGTGCAATCATAAAATTGTCTAATATCTTCATTTTTTCAACATACGTAGCTATTACCCTCGAAAACTAAAACCTTTGAAATAGGAAAAGAGCCTTTAATCACATTCTTTACCATTCGCAATCATAAAATAGTCTAATATCTTCATTTTTTCAACATACGTAGCTATTACCCTCGAAAACTAAAACTTTTGAAATAGGAAAAGAGACTTTAATCACATTCTTTATCATGTGCAATCATAAAATAGTCTAATATCTTCATTTTTTCAACATACGTAGCTATTACCCTCGAAAACTAAAACTTTTGAAATAGGAAAAGAGCCTTTAATCACATTCTTTACCATTTGCAATCATAAAATAGTCTAATATCTTCATTTTTTCAACATACGTAGCTATTACCCTCGAAAAATAAAACTTTTGAAATAGGAAAAGAGCCTTTAATCACATTCTTTACCATGTGCAATCATAAAATAGTCTAATATCTTCATTTTTTCAACATACGTAGCTATTACCCTCGAAAACTAAAATTTTTGAAATAGGAAAAGAGCCTTTAATCACATTCTTTACCATGTGCAATCATAATATTGTCTAATATCTTCATTTTTTCAACATACGTAGCTATTACCCTCGAGAACTAAAACTTTTGAAATAGGAAAAGAGCCTTTAATCACATTCTTTACCATGTGCAATCATAAAATAGTCTAATATCTTCATTTTTTCAACATACGAGCTATTACCCTCGAAAACTAAAACTTTTGAAATAGGAAAAGAGCCTTTAATCACATTCTTTACCATTTGCAATCATAAAATAGTCTAATATCTTCATTTTTTCAACATACTTAGCTATTACCCTCGAAAACTAAAACTTTTGAAATAGGAAAAGAGCCTTTAATCACATTCTTTACCATGTGCAATCATAAAATAGTCTAATATCTTCATTTTTTCAACATACGTAGCTATTACCCTCGAAAGCTAAAACTTTTGAAATAGGAAAAGAGCCTTTAATCACATTCTTTACCATGTGCAATCATAAAATTGTCTAATATCTTCATTTTTTCAACATACGTAGCTATTACCCTCGAGAACTAAAACTTTTGAAATAGAAAAAGAACCTTTAATCACATTCTTTACCATGTGCAATCATAAAATAGTCTCATTTTTTCAACATTCGTAGCTATTACCCTCGAAAACTAAAACTTTTGAAATAGGAAAAGAGCCTTTAATCACATTCTTTACCATTTGCAATCATAAAATAGTCTAATATCTTCATTTTTTCAACATACGTAGCTATTACCCTCGAAAACTAAAAATTTTGAAATAGGAAAAGAGCCTTTAATCACATTCTTTACCATGTGCAATCATAAAATAGTCTAATATCTTCATTTTTTCAACATACGTAGCTATTACCCTCGAAAACTAAAACTTTTGACATAGGAAAAGAGCCTTTAAGCACATTCTTTACCATGTGCAATCATAAAATAGTCTAATATCTTCATTTTTCCTAAATACGTAGCTATTACCCTCGAAAACTAAAACTTTTGACATAGGAATAGAGCCTTTAATCACATTCTTTACCGTGTGCAATCATAAAATAGTCTAATATCTTCATTTTTTCAACAAACGTAGCAATTACCCTCGAAAAATAAAACTTTTGAAATAGGAAAAGAGCCTTTAATTACATTCTTTACCATGTGCAATTATAAAATTGTCTAATATCTTCATTTTTTCAACATTCGTAGCTATTACCCTCGAAAACTAAAACTTTTGAAATAGGAAAAGAGCCTTTAATCACATTCTTTACCATTTGCAATCATAAAATAGTCTAATATCTTCATTTTTTCAACATATGTAGCTATTACCCTCGAAAACTAAAACTTTTGAAATAGGAAAAGAGCCTTTAATCACATTCTTTACCATTTGCAATCATAAAATAGTCTAATATCTTCATTTTTTCAACATACGTAGCTATTACCCTCGAAAACGAAAAATTTTGAAATAGGAAAAGAGCCTTTAATCACATTCTTTACCATGTGCAATCATAAAATAGTCTAATATCTTCATTTTTTCAACATACGTAGCTATTACCCTCGAAAACTAAAACTTTTGACATAGGAAAATAGCCTTTAATCACATTCTTTACTATTTGCAATCATAAAATAGTCTAATATCTTCATTTTTTCAACATACGTAGCTATTACCCTCGAAAACTAAAACTTTTGACATAGGAAAAGAGCCTTTAAGCACATTCTTTACCATTTGCAATCATAAAATAGTCTAATATCTTCATTTTTTCAACATACGTAGCTATTACCCTCGAAAACTAAAACTTTTGAAATAGTAAAAGAGCCTTTAATCACATTCTTTACCATTTGCAATCATAAAATAGTCTAATATCTTCATTTTTTCAACATACGTAGCTATTACCCTCGAAAACTATAACTTTTGAAATAGGAAAAGAGCCTTTAATCACATTCTTTACCATGTGCAATCATAAAATTGTCTAATATGTTCATTTTTTCAACATACGTAGCTATTACCCTCGAAAACTAAAAGTTTTGAAATAGGAAAAGAGCCTTTAATCACATTCTTTACCATGTGCAATCATAAAATTGTCTAATATCTTCATTTTTTCAACATACGTAGCTATTACCCTCAAAAACTAAAACTTTTGACATAGGAAAAGAGCCTTTAATCACATTCTTTACCATGTGCAATCATAAAATTGTCTAATATCTTCATTTTTTCAACATGTGTAGCTATTACCCTCGAAAACTAAAACTTTTGAAATAGGAAAAGAGCCTTTAATCACATTCTTTACCATGTGCAATCATAAAATAGTCTAATATCTTCATTTTTAAAACATACATAGCTATTACCCTCGAAAACTAAAACTTTTGACATAGGAAAAGAGCCTTTAATCACATTCTTTACCATGTGCAATCATAAAATTGTCTAATATCTTCATTTTTTCAACATACGTAGCTATTACCCTCGAAAACTAAAACTTTTGAAATAGGAAAAGAGCCTTTAATCACATTCTTTACCTTTTAAAATCATAAAATAGTCTAATATCTTCATTTTTTCAACATACGTAGCTATTACCCTCGAAAACTAAAACTTTTGACATAGGAAAAGAGCCTTTAATCACATTCTTTACCATGTGCAATCATAGAATTGTCTAATATCTTCATTTTTCCACAGACATAGCTATTATCCTCGAAAACTAAAACTTTTGACATAGGAAAAGAGCCTTTAATCCCATTCTTTACCATGTGCAATCATAAAATAGTCTAATATCTTCATTTTTCTAACATACGTAGCTATTACCCTCGAAAACTAAAACTTTTGACATAGGAAAAGAGCCTTTAATCGCATTCTTTACCATGTGCAATCATAAAATAGTCTAATATCTTGATTTTTTCAACATACGTAGCTATTACCCTCGAAAACAAAAAATTTTGAAATAGGAAAAGAGCCTTTAATCATATTCTTTACCATGTGCAATCATCAAATTGTCTAGTATCTTCATTTTTTCAACATACGTAGCTATTACCCTCGAAAACTAAAACTTTTGTCATAGGAAAAGAGCCTTTAATCACATTCTTTACCATTTGCAATCATAAAATTGTCTAATATCTTCATTTTTTCAACATACGTAGCTATTACCCTCGAAAACTAAAACTTTTGAAATAGGAAAAGAGCCTTTAATCACATTCTTTACCATTTGCAATCATAAAATAGTCTAATATCTTCATTTTTTCAACATACGTAGCTATTACCCTCGAAAACTAAAACTTTTGACATAGGAAAAGAGCCTTTAATCACATTCTTTACCTTGTGCAATCATAAAATTGTCTATTATCTTCTTTTTTTAAGCATACCCTCGAAAACTAAAACTTTTTAAATAGAAAAAGGGCCTTTAATCACATTCTTTACCATGTGCAATCATAAAATAGTCTAATATCTTCATTTTTCTAACATACGTAGCTATTACCCTCGAAAACTAAAACTTTTGATATAGGAAAAGAGCCTTTAATCCCATTCTTTACCATGTGCAATCATAAAATAGTCTAATATCTTTATTTTTTCAACATACGTAGCTATTACCCTCGAAAACTAAAACTTTTGAAATAGGAAAAGAGCCTTTAATCACATTCTTTACCATGTGCAATCATAAAATTGTCGAATATCTTCATTTTTTCAACATACGTAGCTATTACCCTCGAAAACTTAAACTTTTGACATAGGAAACGAGCCTTTAATGACATTCTTTACCATTTGCAATCATAAAATAGTCTAATATCTTCATTTTTTCAACATACGTAGCTATTACCCTCGAAAACTAAAACTTTTGAAATAGGAAAAGAGCCTTTAATCACATTCTTTAACATTTGCAATCGTAAAATAGTCTAATATCTTCATTTTATCAACATACGTAGCTATTACCCTCGAAAACTAAAACTTTTGAAATAGGAAAAGAGCCTTTAATCACATTCTTTACCATGTGCAATAATAAAATTGTCTAATATCTTCATTTTTTTCAACATACGTAGCTATTACCCTCGAAAACTAAAACTTTTGAAATAGGAAAAGAGCCTTTAATCACATTCTTTACCATGTGCAATCATCAAATTGTCTAGTATCTTCATTTTTTCAACATACGTAGCTATTACCCTCGAAAACTAAAACTTTTGACATAGGAAAAGAGCCTTTAATCACATTCTTTACCATGTGCAATCATAAAATTGTCTAATATCTTCATTTTTCAACATACTTAGCTATTACCCTCGAAAACTAAAACTTTTGACATAGGAAAAGAGCCTTTAATCACATTCTTTACCATGTGCAATCATAAAATAGTCTAATATCTTCATTTTTTCAACATACGTAGCTATTACCCTCGAAAACTAAAACTTTTGACATAGGAAAAGAGCCTTTAATCACATTCTTTACCATGTGCAATCATAGAATTGTCTAATAACTTCATTTTTTCAACATCCGTAGCTATTACCCTCGAAAACTAAAACTTTTGACATAGGAAAAGAGCCTTTAATCCCATTCTTTGCCATGTGCAATCATAAAATAGTCTAATATCTTCATTTTTCCAACATACGTAGCTATTACCCTCGAAAACTAAAACTTTTGACATAGGAAAAGAGCCTTTAATCCCATTCTTTACCATGTGCAATCATAAAATAGTCTAATATCTTGATTTTTTCAACATACGTAGCTATTACCCTCGAAAACTAAAACTTTTGAAATAGGAAAAGAGCCTTTAATCACATTCTTTACCATGTGCAATCATAAAATAGTCTCATTTTTTCAACATTCGTAGCTATTACCCTCGAAAACTAAAACTTTTGAAATAGGAAAAGAGCCTTTAATCACATTCTTTACCATTTGCAATCATAAAATAGTCTAATATCTTCATTTTTTCAACATACGTAGCTATTACCCTCGAAAACTAAAAATTTTGAAATAGGAAAAGAGCCTTTAATCACATTCTTTACCATGTGCAATCATAAAATAGTCTAATATCTTCATTTTTTCAACATACGTAGCTATAACCCTCGAAAACTAAAACTTTTGACATAGGAAAAGAGCCTTTAAGCACATTCTTTACCATGTGCAATCATAAAATAGTCTAATATCTTCATTTTTCCAAAATACGTAGCTATTACCCTCGAAAACTAAAACTTTTGACATAGGAATAGAGCCTTTAATCACATTCTTTACCATGTGCAATCATAAAATAGTCTAATATCTTCATTTTTTCAACAAACGTAGCAATTACCCTCGAAAAATAAAACTTTTGAAATAGGAAAAGAGCCTTTAATTACATTCTTTACCATGTGCAATTATAAAATTGTCTAATATCTTCATTTTTTCAACATTCGTAGCTATTACCCTCGAAAACTAAAACTTTTGAAATAGGAAAAGAGCCTTTAATCACATTCTTTACCATTTGCAATCATAAAATAGTCTAATATCTTCATTTTTTCAACATATGTAGCTATTACCCTCGAAAACTAAAACTTTTGAAATAGGAAACGAGCCTTTAATCACATTCTTTACCATTTGCAATCATAAAATAGTCTAATATCTTCATTTTTTCAACATACGTAGCTATTACCCTCGAAAACGAAAAATTTTGAAATAGGAAAAGAGCCTTTAATCACATTCTTTACCATGTGCAATCATAAAATAGTCTAATATCTTCATTTTTTCAACATACGTAGCTATTACCCTCGAAAACTAAAACTTTTGACATAGGAAAATAGCCTTTAATCACATTCCTTACTATTTGCAATCATAAAATAGTCTAATATCTTCATTTTTTCAACATACGTAGCTATTACCCTCAAAAACTAAAACTTTTGAAATAGGAAAAGAGCCTTTAATCACATTCTTTACCATGTGCAATCATAAAATAGTCTAATATCTTCATTTTTTCAACATACGTAGTTATTACCCTCGAAAACTAAAACTTTTGAAATAGGAAAAGAGCCTTTAATCACATTCTTTACCATGTGCAATCATAAAATTGTCTAATATCTTCATTTTTTCAACATACGTAGCTATTACCCTCAAAAACTAAAACTTTTGACATAGGAAAAGAGCCTTTAATCACATTCTTTACCATGTGCAATCATAAAATTGTCTAATATCTTCATTTTTTCAACATGTGTAGCTATTACCCTCGAAAACTAAAACTTTTGAAATAGGAAAAGAGCCTTTAATCACATTCTTTACCATGTGCAATCATAAAATAGTCTAATATCTTCATTTTTAAAACATACATAGCTATTACCCTCGAAAACTAAAACTTTTGACATAGGAAAAGAGCCTTTAATCACATTCTTTACCATGTGCAATCATAAAATTGTCTAATATCTTCATTTTTTCAACATACGTAGCTATTACCCTCGAAAACTAAAACTTTTGAAATAGGAAAAGAGCCTTTAATCACATTCTTTACCTTTTAAAATCATAAAATAGTCTAATATCTTCATTTTTTCAACATACGTAGCTATTACCCTCGAAAACTAAAACTT
Organism: Artemia franciscana; assembly: GCF_032884065.1. Classification (NCBI taxonomy): domain Eukaryota; kingdom Metazoa; phylum Arthropoda; class Branchiopoda; order Anostraca; family Artemiidae; genus Artemia; species Artemia franciscana. Next base: position 54,372,339 of record NC_088867.1, read on the forward strand.
TTGACATAGGAAAAGAGCCTTTAATCACATTCTTTACCATGTGCAATCATAGAATTGTCTAATATCTTCATTTTTCCACAGACATAGCTATTATCCTCGAAAACTAAAACTTTTGACATAGGAAAAGAGCCTTTAATCCCATTCTTTACCATGTGCAATCATAAAATAGTCTAATATCTTCATTTTTCTAACATACGTAGCTATTACCCTCGAAAACTAAAACTTTTGACATAGGAAAAGAGCCTTTAATCGCATTCTTTACCATGTGCAATCATAAAATAGTCTAATATCTTGATTTTTTCAACATACGTAGCTATTACCCTCGAAAACAAAAAATTTTGAAATAGGAAAAGAGCCTTTAATCATATTCTTTACCATGTGCAATCATCAAATTGTCTAGTATCTTCATTTTTTCAACATACGTAGCTATTACCCTCGAAAACTAAAACTTTTGTCATAGGAAAAGAGCCTTTAATCACATTCTTTACCATTTGCAATCATAAAATTGTCTAATATCTTCATTTTTTCAACATACGTAGCTATTACCCTCGAAAACTAAAACTTTTGAAATAGGAAAAGAGCCTTTAATCACATTCTTTACCATTTGCAATCATAAAATAGTCTAATATCTTCATTTTTTCAACATACGTATCTATTACCCTCGAAAACTAAAACTTTTGACATAGGAAAAGAGCCTTTAATCACATTCTTTACCTTGTGCAATCATAAAATTGTCTATTATCTTCTTTTTTTAAGCATACCCTCGAAAACTAAAACTTTTTAAATAGAAAAGGGCCTTTAATCACATTCTTTACCATGTGCAATCATAAAATAGTCTAATATCTTCATTTTTCTAACATACGTAGCTATTACCCTCGAAAACTAAAACTTTTGATATAGGAAAAGAGCCTTTAATCCCATTCTTTACCATGTGCAATCATAAAATAGTCTAATATCTTTATTTTTTCAACATACGTAGCTATTACCCTCGAAAACTAAAACTTTTGAAATAGGAAAAGAGCCTTTAATCACATTCTTTACCATGTGCAATCATAAAATTGTCGAATATCTTCATTTTTTCAACATACGTAGCTATTACCCTCGAAAACTTAAACTTTTGACATAGGAAACGAGCCTTTAATGACATTCTTTACCATTTGCAATCATAAAATAGTCTAATATCTTCATTTTTTCAACATACGTAGCTATTACCCTCGAAAACTAAAACTTTTGAAATAGGAAAAGAGCCTTTAATCACATTCTTTAACATTTGCAATCGTAAAATAGTCTAATATCTTCATTTTATCAACATACGTAGCTATTACCCTCGAAAACTAAAACTTTTCAAATAGGAAAAGAGCCTTTAATCACATTCTTTACCATGTGCAATAATAAAATTGTCTAATATCTTCATTTTTTTCAACATACGTAGCTATTACCCTCGAAAACTAAAACTTTTGAAATAGGAAAAGAGCCTTTAATCACATTCTTTACCATGTGCAATCATCAAATTGTCTAGTATCTTCATTTTTTCAACATACGTAGCTATTACCCTCGAAAACTAAAACTTTTGACATAGGAAAAGAGCCTTTAATCACATTCTTTACCATGTGCAATCATAAAATTGTCTAATATCTTCATTTTTCAACATACTTAGCTATTACCCTCGAAAACTAAAACTTTTGACATAGGAAAAGAGCCTTTAATCACATTCTTTACCATGTGCAATCATAAAATAGTCTAATATCTTCATTTTTTCAACATACGTAGCTATTACCCTCGAAAACTAAAACTTTTGACATAGGAAAAGAGCCTTTAATCACATTCTTTACCATGTGCAATCATAGAATTGTCTAATAACTTCATTTTTTCAACATCCGTAGCTATTACCCTCGAAAACTAAAACTTTTGACATAGGAAAAGAGCCTTTAATCCCATTCTTTGCCATGTGCAATCATAAAATAGTCTAATATCTTCATTTTTCCAACATACGTAGCTATTACCCTCGAAAACTAAAACTTTTGACATAGGAAAAGAGCCTTTAATCCCATTCTTTACCATGTGCAATCATAAAATAGTCTAATATCTTCATTTTTTCAACATACGTAGCTATTACCCTCGAAAACTAAAACTTTTGAAATAGGAAAAGAGCCTTTAATCACATTCTTTACCATGTGCAATCATAAAATAGTCTCATTTTTTCAACATTCGTAGCTATTACCCTCGAAAACTAAAACTTTTGAAATAGGAAAAGAGCCTTTAATCACATTCTTTACCATTTGCAATCATAAAATAGTCTAATATCTTCATTTTTTCAACATACGTAGCTATTACCCTCGAAAACTAAAAATTTTGAAATAGGAAAAGAGCCTTTAATCACATTCTTTACCATGTGCAATCATAAAATAGTCTAATATCTTCATTTTTTCAACATACGTAGCTATAACCCTCGAAAACTAAAACTTTTGACATAGGAAAAGAGCCTTTAAGCACATTCTTTACCATGTGCAATCATAAAATAGTCTAATATCTTCATTTTTCCAAAATACGTAGCTATTACCCTCGAAAACTAAAACTTTTGACATAGGAATAGAGCCTTTAATCACATTCTTTACCATGTGCAATCATAAAATAGTCTAATATCTTCATTTTTTCAACAAACGTAGCAATTACCCTCGAAAAATAAAACTTTTGAAATAGGAAAAGAGCCTTTAATTACATTCTTTACCATGTGCAATTATAAAATTGTCTAATATCTTCATTTTTTCAACATTCGTAGCTATTACCCTCGAAAACTAAAACTTTTGAAATAGGAAAAGAGCCTTTAATCACATTCTTTACCATTTGCAATCATAAAATAGTCTAATATCTTCATTTTTTCAACATATGTAGCTATTACCCTCGAAAACTAAAACTTTTGAAATAGGAAACGAGCCTTTAATCACATTCTTTACCATTTGCAATCATAAAATAGTCTAATATCTTCATTTTTTCAACATACGTAGCTATTACCCTCGAAAACGAAAAATTTTGAAATAGGAAAAGAGCCTTTAATCACATTCTTTACCATGTGCAATCATAAAATAGTCTAATATCTTCATTTTTTCAACATACGTAGCTATTACCCTCGAAAACTAAAACTTTTGACATAGGAAAATAGCCTTTAATCACATTCCTTACTATTTGCAATCATAAAATAGTCTAATATCTTAATTTTTTCAACATACGTAGCTATTACCCTCAAAAACTAAAACTTTTGAAATAGGAAAAGAGCCTTTAATCACATTCTTTACCATGTGCAATCATAAAATAGTCTAATATCTTCATTTTTTCAACATACGTAGTTATTACCCTCGAAAACTAAAACTTTTGAAATAGGAAAAGAGCCTTTAATCACATTCTTTACCATTTGCAATCACAAAATAGTCTACTATCTTCATTTTTTCAACATTCTTAGCTATTACCCTCGAAAACTAAAACTTTTGAAATAGGAAAAGAGCCTTTAATCACATTCTTTACCATGTGCAATCATAAAATAGTCTAATATCTTCATTTTTTCAACATACGTAGCTATTACCCTCGAAAACTAAAACTTTTGAAATAGGAAAAGAGCCTTTAATCACATTCTTTACCATGTACAATCATAAAATTGTCTAATATCTTCATTTTTTCAACATACGTAGCTATTACTCTCGAAAACCAAAACTTTTGAAATAAGAAAAGAGCCTTTAATCACATTCTTTACCATGTGCAATCATAAAATTGTCTAATATCTTCATTTTTTCAACATATGTAGCTATTATCCTTGAAAACTAAAACTTTTGAAAAAGGAAAAGAGCCTTTAATCACATTCTTTACCATTTGCAATCATAAAATAGTCTAATATCTTCATTTTTTCAACATACGTAGCTATTAACCTCGAAAACTAAAACTTTTGAAATAGAAAAAGAGACTTTAATCACATTCTTTATCATGTGCAATCATAAAATAGTCTAATATCTTCATTTTTTCAACATACGTAGCTATTACCCTCGAAAACTAAAACTTTTGAAATAGGAAAAGAGCCTTTAATCACATTCTTTACCATTTGCAATCATAAAATAGTCTAATATCTTCATTTTTTCAACATACGTAGCTATTACCCTCGAAAACTAAAACTTTTGAAATAGGAAAAGAGCCTTTAATCACATTCTTTACCATTTGCAATCATAAAATAGTCTAATATCTTCATTTTTTCAACATACGTAGCTATTACCCTCGAAAACTAAAACTTTTGAAATAGGAAAAGAGCCTTTAATCACATTCTTTACCATGTGCAATCATAAAATTGTCTAATATCTTCATTTTTTCAACATACGTAGCTATTACCCTCGAGAACTAAAACTTTTGAAATAGGAAAAGAGCCTTTAATCACATTCTTTACCATGTGCAATCATAAAATAGTCTAATATCTTCATTTTTTCAACATACGTGGCTATTACCTTCGAAAACTAAAACTTTTGAAATAGGAAAAGAGCCTTTAATCACATTCTTTACCATTTGCAAGTATAAAATAGTGTAACATCTTCATTTTTTCAACATACTTAGCTATTACCCTCGAAAACTAAAACTTTTGAAATAGGAAAAGAGCCTTTAATCACATTCTTTACCATGTGCAATCATAAAATAGTCTAATATCTTCATTTTTCAACATACGTAGCTATTACCCTCGAAAACTAAAACTTTTGAAATAGGAAAAGAGCCTTTAATCACATTCTTTACCATGTGCAATCATAAAATTGTCTAATATCTTCATTTTTTCAACATACGTAGCTATTACCCTCGAGAACTAAAACTTTTAAAATAGGAAAAGAGTCTTTAATCACATTCTTTACGATGTGCAATCATAAAATTGTCTAATATCTTCATTTTTTCAACATACGTAGCTATTACCCTCGAAAACTAAAACTTTTGAAATAGGAAAAGAGCCTTTAATCACATTCTTTACCATGTGCAATCATAAAATTGTCTAATATCTTAATTTTTTCAACATACGTAGCTATTACCCTCGAAAACTAAAACTTTTGAAATAGGAAAAGAGCCTTTAATCACATTCTTTACCATGTGCAAGCATAAAATAGTCTAAAATCTTAATTTTTTCCACAGACCTAGCTATTATCCTCGAAAACTAAAACTTTTAACATAGGAAAAGAGCCTTTAATCACATTCTTTACCATGTGCAATCATGAAATTGTCTAATATCTTCATTTTTTCAACATACGTAGCTATTACCCTCGAAAACTAAAACCTTTCAAATAGGAAAAGAACCTTTAATCACATTCTTTACCATTTGCAATCATAAAATAGTCTAATATCTTCATATTTTCAACATACGTAGCTATTACCCTCGAAAACTAAAACATTTGAAATAGGAAAAGAGCCTTTAATCACATTCTTTACCATTTGCAATCATAAAATAGTCTAATATCTTCATTTTTTCAACATACGTAGCTATTACCCTCGAAAACTAAAACTTTTGAAATAGGAAAAGAGCCTTTAATCACATTCTTTACCATGTGCAATCATAAAATAGTCTAATATCTTCATTTTTTCCACAGACCTAGCTATTATCCTCGAAAACTAAAACTTTTGACATAGGAAAAGAGCCTTTAATCACATTCTTTACCATGTGCAATCATAAAATTGTCTAATATCTTCATTTTTTCAACATACGTAGCTATTACCCTCGAAAACGAAAAATTTTGAAATAGGAAAAGAGCCTTTAATCACATTCTTTACCATGTGCAATCATAAAATAGTCTAATATCTTCATTTTTTCAACATACGTAGCTATTACCCTCGAAAACTAAAACTTTTGACATAGGAAAATAGCCTTTAATCACATTCCTTTCTATTTGCAATCATAAAATAGTCTAATATCTTCATTTTTTCAACATACGTAGCTATTACCCTCGAAAACTAAAACTTTTGAAATAGGAAAAGAGCCTTTAATCACATTCTTTACCATGTGCAATCATAAAATAGTCTAATATCTTCATTTTTTCAACATACGTAGCTATTACCCTCGAAAACTAAAACTTTTGAAATAGGAAAAGAGCCTTTAATCACATTCTTTACCATTTGCAATCGCAAAATAGTCTAATATCTTCATTTTTTCAACATTCTTAGCTATTACCCTCGAAAACTAAAACTTTTGAAATAGGAAAAGAGCCTTTAATCACATTCTTTACCATGTGCAATCATAAAATAGTCTAATATCTTCATTTTTTCAACATACGTAGCTATTACCCTCGAAAACTAAAACTTTTGAAATAGGAAAAGAGCCTTTAATCACATTCTTTACCATGTACAATCATAAAATTGTCTAATATCTTCATTTTTTCAACATACGTAGCTATTACTCTCGAAAACTAAAACTTTTGAAATAGGAAAAGAGCCTTTAATCACATTCTTTACCATGTGCAATCATAAAATTGTCTAATATCTTCATTTTTTCAACATATGTAGCTATTATCCTTGAAAACTAAAACTTTTGACATAGGAAAAGAGCCTTTAATCACATTCTTTACCATTTGCAATCATAAAATAGTCTAATATCTTCATTTTTTCAACATACGTAGCTATTAACCTCGAAAACTAAAACTTTTGAAATAGGAAAAGAGACTTTAATCACATTCTTTATCATGTGCAATCATAAAACAGTCTAATATCTTCATTTTTTCAACATACGTAGCTATTACCCTCGAAAACTAAAACTTTTGAAATAGGAAAAGAGCCTTTAATCACATTCTTTACCATTTGCAATCATAAAATAGTCTAATATCTTCATTTTTTCAACATACGTAGCTATTACCCTCGAAAACTAAAACTTTTGAAATAGGAAAAGAGCCTTTAATCACATTCTTTACCATGTGCAATCATAAAATAGTCTAATATCTTCATTTTTTCAACATACGTAGCTATTACCCTCGAAAACTAAAACTTTTGAAATAGGAAAAGAGCCTTTAATCACATTCTTTACCATGTACAATCATAAAATTGTCTAATATCTTCATTTTTTCAACATACGTAGCTATTACCCTCGAGAACTAAAACTTTTGAAATAGGAAAAGAGCCTTTAATCACATTCTTTACCATGTGCAATCATAAAATAGTCTAATATCTTCATTATTTCAACATACGTAGCTATTACCTTCGAAAACTAAACTTTTGAAATAGGAAAAGAGCCTTTAATCACTTTCTTTACCATTTGCAAGTATAAAATAGTCTAATATCTTCATTTTTTCAACATACTTAGCTATTACCCTCGAAAACTAAAACTTTTGAAATAGGAAAAGAGCCTTTAATCACATTCTTTACCATTAGTAGGGGAAAGATACGGAAAAAAATGGTCGAACCAGGAAAAAATTGGTACAGAAATTATTTTTGCACCACTCTGTTCAGAAAAGAGAGCTCTACAACATATCAAAAATCTAAATCTCCATCCCGTTGCGAAATTCCCTTTTTTTCACGTTTTTTGCGCCTATTTTTTAGATATTTCCAGAATCCGAGAATGAGGAACCGTGAAAAGAAAAGTAGTTTATTGATGGTTTCCCTTTTAAGAAACGATTGTTTTTGTGCTCTTTTATTAGACAGAAACATCACGTTTAATCATTTAATTCTTTTTTATGTTTTGTTTTTGTTTTTGTATGAAGAAAAAAAAAAAAAAAATCAAGCGACACACGATCACGGGGTATTTTTCGAAGAGGAGCACGAATTTTTCGGTTCAGAATGAGGGTTTTTCGTTGTAACATTCACCGACAGCTCACTTATTCCCAGTTCTCTTTTTTAGATGGCTGAGACCGCAGTTTTATGTCCCCTTTGTGAACGTTCAATAGACACCTCAGAATCGTCGGTACTGGCAGAAAAAGGAGCTACGGCGATCAATGAAGCTAGCAAAACGAGAGGTACCAGCATCTCTGTCGAGGCAGGGAACCAAGTCCATCCTGCTTGCAGAAAGACTTTCACAAACAAAATATACCTGTCGAAAATTGAGAATGAGAGACGACGAACCTTGCAAGAAAAGACAGAAGCAGAAAAAGTGGTATTCCGATCACGGACTCCAAGTTTCAACTTCCAAGAGTGTTGCTTTTTCTGCACTACAAGGATAAATCTCCACACTACCCACAGAAAAGGACACGAGTGGTACAAGGTTCGGACTAAAGACTTTGAAGAAAGTATAAAGGCAGTGTGCAAAAGCCGTGATGATGATTAGTCAAATAACGTTTTCCGCCGAATATGTGCAGTGTCAGACCTGCACGCAGTTGACGCCATTTATCACGCAGCCTGTTCTTCTATGTTTCGATTAAATAAGAGCATTCCAGCCAGATTTGCGACGCGAGAACTTTTTGGAATACTGGAAGATACTGAGCCAGATAAAAAACGTCCAAAAAGGGGGAGGCCAGGTCACGATGAAAGATATCAGGCGTTTTTGAAGCTGGCTACTTTTTTCGAAGAAAATTACGAAGAACAGTATACAGTCAGTGAACTTGTTGTTAAAATGGGAGAGCTTTTGAATGGGACAGACCTTGAACCGTACTGTAACAAGTACTTGAAGAGCAAGCTTCTGGAATATTTCAGTGACCAGCTAGTATTTGCAACTATTGACGGTAAGGCTGACGTGGTGACATTCAAAGAAAAAGCATCAGCGATACTCCAGAATTTTTATTACTTGGACAAAACCGATAACGAAGAGAGTGAGAAAATCAAGCTTATTAGAGCAGCAGCAAAGATTATCAAAAGTGATATCAAAGGACTGCCAGCACAGAAGGAATCATATATGACCGCAAAGCAGATTTCTTCTGGAGAACAGCTGGAAGGCTCTCTACCTGATAGCCTAATGGTGTTCTTAGATGAAATATTCGTTGGAACCGATATTTCCTTCAAAGTGCTTGCCATTGGCAATTCCATCGTTCAAGCAGCTCGCCCGCGTGCCCTCATTTGTCCACTGCAACTAGGCTTAGCAGTGCAACTGGATCACCATTTCAAGTCCAGATTTCTTATTGACACTTTACACAGCCATGGATTCTGCTCCTCCTATGCTGAAGTCCAGAAATTTAAACGCTGTGCATCAGTCCATGATGAATCTAGCCTTGCAGGAGTTACCTCCGCACATGCTGTGCAGCATGTATCTGATAATGCAGATCACGATGTTTGCACGATGGACGGAAGAAACACTTTCCATGGGATGGCTCTGCTAGCAACAGTCACGCCTCCTCTCATTAACAGCCGATCCCCCATTCCGAGAGTTGAAGTTTCATTAGATGAAGTAGCCCAAAAAGGAAAAATTCCCATCTACCCTTACCGCTTAAGTGAGACAGTGCTTTCAAAGGTGCAATATGAGAAGATCCCTGGCAAAAATGTCAACGACCGTATGCCTCACTCGATCAGCTCTGATTAGCTACCGGGTTCCTGAATGTCCCAAGGCCGAGCTGGAATGGATTCATGCAGTCAGTTTTCTCTAAGCAAATACATCATTAAACAGGAAACCTTCGCAGCAAGGCAAGCGTCTTGTTTTTGCCCATGATTGACCTTTAAGTTCAGCTTGGGATATTAGTGAGATGAAGCAGAAGTTAGGAACAGATGTCAGCAATCTGATACCGTTCTGTCATGCCGTGCTGGGTTGTGACACAACCTCTCACCTTTACGGAATAGGAAAGGGCATAGCTGTTAAGCTGCTACTTTCCAACAAGAGTTTCAGGGACAGCACTGCTATATTTGGCGACAAGCTCGCATCGCTTGACGATATTGTGGCAGCAGGAGAGCGAGCATTGTTGATACTGTACAGTTGCCCTGATGTTTCGAACCTGGACACTGCCAGAAAGCTAATCTTTCACAGAAAAGTGAGCACTGCCACCACTTTCGTGCATCCACAAGAACTGCCACAGACTCAGGCAGCAGCGAAGTACCACTCGCTACGTGTCTACTGCCAAGTTCAAATCTGGCTCGGGAACCCAGTAGACCCTTTACGCCTGGGATGGAAACTGCAGGATAACGAAGTTTTTGCGCCAATAAAAACAGATCTCCCTGCCGCTCCGTCTCAGCTGCTGAAAATTATCAAATGCTCGTGTCGTATTGACGCCTGTGATAGTGAAAAGTGTACCTGTAAGAAAAATGGACTTGAGTGTATTATAGCCTGCCGTACCTGTAAGGGAAGCTCGTGCAACAATTCGAAGTTTCAAGAAGAAGAACTTAGTGAAGAAGAATAACAGTTAACTGTGATGATGAGAAATCTAGTTCCTATATTTTGATGATGTGCAATTTTTATATATTTGAAAAATAAGATAAAAGCTTTTCTCTGAACACATTAAGTTAGAACCTACCTTGTCTCATAGTGTTTGGCGCTGAGGTGTTTCGTCATTCCTGTTTATTGTTGTTTAGTCTTTTTTTTCTAAGCCTTTCGTTTACATAGCCAAAATAGACTACAACGCTGTTAAGAGTTTTTTTCCCCAAAGACACAGTTTTTTTCCCCATTTTTTTTTTTTTTGATGATAAATATTTTTCTTTTGGTCAGGTAACGAAATGAGTATCAGAAATGAATTCAGAGCCAAAAGCTGATCTAAAAAGATGTGTAAAACATTATAGTTTACGTTTTTAATTTTTTTCCCGGTTTTTGAGAAAATAAATAAAAAACATTAAAAAAAACAATTTCGCATCGAGCTAGAGATTTAGATTTTTGATATGTTGTTAAGCATTTTTTTCCGGTCCGGATGGTGGAGAAACCATTTCTGTACCAATTTTTTCCTGGTCAAAACTTATTTTTCTCCTACTACATGTGCAATCATAAAATAGTCTAATATCTTCATTTTTCCAACATACGTAGCTATTACCCTCGAAAACTAAAACTTTTGACATAGGAAAAGAGCTTTTAATCACATTCTTTACCCTTTACAATCATAAAATAGTCTAATATCTTCATTTTTCCAACATACGTAGCTATTACCCTCGAGAACTAAAACTTTTAAAATAGGAAAAGAGTCTTTAATCACATTCTTTACGATGTGCAATCATAAAATTGTCTAATATCTTCATTTTTTCAACATACTT